>NC_044559.1:89164801-89172788 GCF_007565055.1 Rhinopithecus roxellana
GACTCAATGTGATCCAAAGAAGCCCTTCTCAGTTTCCCCAAAGACAGTGTTAATGGACTGCTCCACGAAATAAGTGTAACTCTGTGAGATGAATTCACACATCACCAAGAAGTTTCTTAGAAAGCTTCTTTCTAGTTTTCATCTGTGGTTATTTCCTTTGTCACTGTAATGTTCATTGCGCTATGAAGTATCTAATTGAAGATTTCCAGAAAACTGTGCTAACAAACTGATCAATGAAGAGAAACGTGTAACTCTGTGAGTTGCATTCACACATGGCAATGCAGTTTCTCAGAAAGCTTCTCTTTAGTTATTATGTGAGGATATTGCTTTATCACCATGGGCCCCAATAGACTCCCAAATATCACTTTGCAGATTCCACGAAGAGAGTGTTAGCAAACTGCTTCTTGAGGCAGAGTTTGTAACTCTGTGAGAAGAACTCACGATCAGAAAGAAGTTTCTCAGAAAGCTTCTTTCACGTTTGAACGGATAAATTTCCTTTATCAGCGTAGGCCTCAATGTGATCCAAAGAAGCCCTTCTCAGTTTCCCCAAAGACAGTGTTAACGGACTGCTCCACGAAACATAAGTGTAACTCTGTGAGATGAATTCACACGTCACCAAGAAGTTTCTAAGAAAGCTTCGTTCTAGTTTCATCTGTGCATATTTCCTTTGTCACTGTAATGTTCATTGGCTATGAAGTATCTAATTGAAGATTTCCAGAAAACTTGCTAACAAACTGATCAATGAGGAGAAACGTGTAACTCTGTGAGTTGCATTCACACATGGCAATGCAGTTTCTCAGAAAGCTTCTCTTTAGTTATAATGTGAGGATATTTGCTTTATCAACATGGGCCCCAATAGACTCCCAAATATCACTTTGCAGATTCCACGAAGAGAGTGTTAGCAAACTGCTTCTTGAGGCAGAGTTTGTACCTCTGTGAGAAGAACTCACAGATCAGAAAGAAGTTTCACCGAAAGCTTCTTTCACGTTTTGAACGGATGAAATTTCCTTTATCAGCGTAGGACTCAATGTGATCCAAAGAAGCCCTTCTCAGTTTCCCCAAAGACAGTGTTAATGGACTGCTCCACGAAACATAAGTGTAACTCTGTGAGATGAATTCACACATCACCAAGAAGTTTCTTAGAAAGCTTCTTTCTAGTTTTCATCTGTGGTTATTTCCTTTGTCACTGTAATGTTCATTGCACTATGAAGTATCTAATTGCAGATTTCCAGAAAACTGTGCTAACAAACTGATCAATGAGGAGAAACGTGTAACTCTGTGAGTTGCATTCACACATGGCAATGCAGTTTCTCAGAAAGCTTCTCTTTAGTTATTATGTGAGGATATTTGCTTTATCAACATGGGCCCCAATAGACTCCCAAATATCACTTTGCAGATTCCACGAAGAGAGTGTTAGCAAACTGCTTCTTGAGGCAGAGTTTGTACCTCTGTGAGAAGAACTCACAGATCAGAAAGAAGTTTCACCGAAAGCTTCTTTCACGTTTTGAACGGATGAAATTTCCTTTATCAGCGTAGGCCCCTATGTCATCCAAAGAAGCCCTTCTCAGTTTCCCCAAAGACAGTGTTAACAGACTGCTCCACGAAACATAAGTGTAACTCTGTGAGATGAATTCACACATCACCAAGAAGTTTCTAAGAAAGCTTCTTTCTAGTTTTCTTCTGTGGATATTTCCTTTGTCAGTGTAATGTTCATTGCGCTATGAAGTATCTAATTGCAGATTTCCAGAAAACTGTGCTAACAAACTGATCAATGAAGAGTAACGTGTAACTCTGTGAGTTGCATTCACACATGGCAATGCAGTTTCTCAGAAAGCTTCTCTTTAGTTATTATGTGAGGATGTTTGCTTTATCAACATGGGCCCCAATAGACTCCCAAATATCACTTTGCAGATTCCACGAAGAGAGTGTTAGCAAACTGCTTCTTGAGGCAGAGTTTGTAACTCTGTGAGAAGAACTCACAGATCAGAAAGAAGTTTCTCAGAAAGCTTCTTTCACGTTTTGAACGGATGAAATTTCCTTTATCAGCGTAGGACTCAATGTGATCCAAAGAAGCCCTTCTCAGTTTCCCCAAAGACAGTGTTAATGGACTGCTCCACGAAACATAAGTGTAACTCTGTGAGATGAATTCACACATCACCAAGAAGTTTCTTAGAAAGCTTCTTTCTAGTTTTCATCTGTGGTTATTTCCTTTGTCACTGTAATGTTCATTGCGCTATGAAGTATCTAATTGCAGATTTCCAGAAAACTGTGCTAACAAACTGATCAATGAAGAGAAACGTGTAACTCTGTGAGTTGCATTCACACATGGCAATGCAGTTTCTCAGAAAGCTTCTCTTTAGTTATTATGTGAGGATATTTGCTTATCACCATGGGCCCCAATAGACTCCCAAATATCACTTTGCAGATTCCACGAAGAGAGTGTTAGCAAACTGCTTCTTGAGGCAGAGTTTGTAACTCTGTGAGAAGAACTCACAGATCAGAAAGAAGTTTCTCAGAAAGCTTCTTTCACGTTTGAACGGATGAAATTTCCTTTATCAGCGTAGGCCTCAATGTGATCCAAAGAAGCCCTTCTCAGTTTCCCCAAAGACAGTGTTAACGGACTGCTCCACGAAACATAAGTGTAACTCTGTGAGATGAATTCACACATCACCAAGAAGTTTCTAAGAAAGCTTCTTTCTAGTTTTCATCTGTGCATATTTCCTTTGTCACTGTAATGTTCATTGCGCTATGAAGTATCTAATTGCAGATTTCCAGAAAACTGTGCTAACAAACTGATCAATGAGGAGAAACGTGTAACTCTGTGAGTTGCATTCACACATGGCAATGCAGTTTCTCAGAAAGCTTCTCTTTAGTTATTATGTGAGGATATTTGCTTTATCAACATGGGCCCCAATAGACTCCCAAATATCACTTTGCAGATTCCACGAAGAGAGTGTTAGCAAACTGCTTCTTGAGGCAGAGTTTGTACCTCTGTGAGAAGAACTCACAGATCAGAAAGAAGTTTCTCAGAAAGCTTCTTTCACGTTTTGAACGGATGAATTTCCTTATCAGCGTAGGACTCAATGTGATCCAAAGAAGCCCTTCTCAGTTTCCCCAAAGACAGTGTTAATGGACTGCTCCACGAACATAAGTGTAACTCTGTGAGATGAATTCACACATCACCAAGAAGTTTCTTAGAAAGCTTCTTTCTAGTTTTCATCTGTGGTTATTTCCTTTGTCACTGTAATGTTCATTGCGCTATGAAGTATCTAATTGCAGATTTCCAGAAAACTGTGCTAACAAACTGATCAATGAAGAGAAACGTGTAACTCTGTGAGTTGCATTCACACATGGCAATGCAGTTTCTCAGAAAGCTTCTCTTTAGTTATTATGTGAGGATATTTGCTTTATCAACATGGGCCCCAATAGACTCCCAAATATCACTTTGCAGATTCCACGAAGAGAGTGTTAGCAAACTGCTTCTTGAGGCAGAGTTTGTACCTCTGTGAGAAGAACTCACAGATCAGAAAGAAGTTTCTCAGAAAGCTTCTTTCACGTTTTGAACGGATGAAATTTCCTTTATCAGCGTAGGCCCCTATGTCATCCAAAGAAGACCTTCTCAGTTTCCCCAAAGACAGTGTTAACGGACTGCTCCACGAAACATAAGTGTAACTCTGTGAGATGAATTCACACATCACCAAGAAGTTTCTAAGAAAGCTTCTTTCTAGTTTTCATCTGTGGATATTTCCTTTGTCACTGTAATGTTCATTGCGCTATGAAGTATCTAATTGCAGATTTCCAGAAAACTGTGCTAACAAACTGATCAATGAAGAGAAACGTGTAACTCTGTGAGTTGCATTCACACATGGCAATGCAGTTTCTCAGAAAGCTTCTCTTTAGTTATTATGTGAGGATATTTGCTTTATCAACATGGGCCCCAATAGACTCCCAAATATCACTTTGCAGATTCCACGAAGAGAGTGTTAGCAAACTGCTTCTTGAGGCAGAGTTTGTAACTCTGTGAGAAGAACTCACAGATCAGAAAGAAGTTTCTCAGAAAGCTTCTTTCACGTTTTGAACGGATGAAATTTCCTTTATCAGCGTAGGCCTCAATGTGATCCAAAGAAGCCCTTCTCAGTTTCCCCAAAGACAGTGTTAATGGACTGCTCCACGAAACATAAGTGTAACTCTGTGAGATGAATTCACACATCACCAAGAAGTTTCTAAGAAAGCTTCTTTCTAGTTTTCATCTGTGGTATTTCCTTTGTCACTGTAATGTTCATTGCGCTATGAAGTATCTAATTGCAGATTTCCAGAAAACTGTGCTAACAAACTGATCAATGAGGAGAAACGTGTAACTCTGTGAGTTGCATTCACACATGGCAATGCAGTTTCTCAGAAAGCTTCTCTTTAGTTATTATGTGAGGATATTTGCTTTATCAACATGGGCCCCAATAGACTCCCAAATATCACTTTGCAGATTCCACGAAGAGAGTGTTAGCAAACTGCTTCTTGAGGCAGAGTTTGTACCTCTGTGAGAAGAACTCACAGATCAGAAAGAAGTTTCTCAGAAAGCTTCTTTCACGTTTTGAACGGATGAAATTTCCTTTATCAGCGTAGGCCCCAATGTGATCCAAAGAAGCCCTTCTCAGTTTCCCCAAAGACAGTGTTAACGGACTGCTCCACGAAACATAAGTGTAACTCTGTGAGATGAATTCACACATCACCAAGAAGTTTCTAAGAAAGCTTCTTTCTAGTTTTCATCTGTGGATATTTCCTTTGTCACTGTAATGTTCATTGCGCTATGAAGTATCTAATTGCAGATTTCCAGAAAACTGTGCTAACAACTGATCAATGAAGAGAAACGTGTAACTCTGTGAGTTGCATTCACACATGGCAATGCAGTTTCTCAGAAAGCTTCTCTTTAGTTATTATGTGAGGATATTTGCTTTATCAACATGGGCCCCAATAGACTCCCAAATATCACTTTGCAGATTCCACGAAGAGAGTGTTAGCAAACTGCTTCTTGAGGCAGAGTTTGTAACTCTGTGAGAAGAACTCACAGATCAGAAAGAAGTTTCTCAGAAAGCTTCTTTCACGTTTTGAACGGATGAAATTTCCTTTATCAGCGTAGGCCTCAATGTGATCCAAAGAAGCCCTTCTCAGTTTCCCCAAAGACAGTGTTAATGGACTGCTCCACGAAACATAAGTGTAACTCTGTGAGATGAATTCACACATCACCAAGAAGTTTCTAAGAAAGCTTCTTTCTAGTTTTCATCTGTGGATATTTCCTTTGTCACTGTAATGTTCATTGCGCTATGAAGTATCTAATTGCAGATTTCCAGAAAACTGTGCTAACAAACTGATCAATGAAGAGAAACGTGTAACTCTGTGAGTTGCATTCACACATGGCAATGCAGTTTCTCAGAAAGCTTCTCTTTAGTTATTATGTGAGGATATTTGCTTTATCACCATGGGCCCCAATAGACTCCCAAATATCACTTTGCAGATTCCACGAAGAGAGTGTTAGCAAACTGCTTCTTGAGGCAGAGTTTGTAACTCTGTGAGAAGAACTCACAGATCAGAAAGAAGTTTCTCAGAAAGCTTCTTTCACGTTTTGAACGGATGAAATTTCCTTTATCAGCGTAGGCCTCAATGTGATCCAAAGAAGCCCTTCTCAGTTTCCCCAAAGACAGTGTTAATGGACTGCTCCACGAAACATAAGTGTAACTCTGTGAGATGAATTCACACATCACCAAGAAGTTTCTAAGAAAGCTTCTTTCTAGTTTTCATCTGTGATATTTCCTTTGTCACTGTATGTTCATTGCGCTATGAAGTATCTAATTGCAGATTTCCAGAAAACTGTGCTAACAAACTGATCAATGAAGAGAAACGTGTAACTCTGTGAGTTGCATTCACACATGGCAATGCAGTTTCTCAGAAAGCTTCTTTTAGTTATAATGTGAGGATATTTGCTTTATCAACATGGGCCCCAATAGACTCCAAATATCACTTTGCAGATTCCACGAAGAGAGTGTTAGCAAACTGCTTCTTGAGGCAGAGTTTGTACCTGTGAGAAGAACTCACAGATCAGAAAGAAGTTTCACCGAAAGCTTCTTTACACGTTTTGAACGGATGAAATTTCCTTTATCAGCGTAGGACTCCATGTGATCCAAAGAAGCCCTTCTCAGTTTCCCCAAAGACAGTGTTAATGGACTGCTCCACGAAACATAAGTGTAACTCTGTGAGATGAATTCACACATCACCAAGAAGTTTCTTAGAAAGCTTCTTTCTAGTTTCATCTGTGTTATTTCCTTTGTCACTGTAATGTTCATTACACGATGAAGTATCTAATTGCAGATTTTCCAGAAAACTGTGCTAACAACTGATCAATGAGGAGAAACGTGTAACTCTGTGAGTTGCATTCACACATGGCAATGCAGTTTCTCAGAAAGCTTCTTTAGTTTTATGTGAGGATATTTGCTTTATCAACATGGCCCCAATAGATCCCAATATCACTTTGCAGATTCCACGAAAGAGTGTTAGCAAACTGCTTCTTGAGGCAGAGTTTGTACCTCTGTGAGAAGAACTCACAGATCAGAAAGAAGTTTCACCGAAGCTTCTTTCACGTTTTGAACGGATGAAATTTCCTTTATCAGCGTAGGCCCCTATGTCATCCAAAGAAGCCCTTCTCAGTTTCCCCAAAGACAGTGTTAAAGACTGCTCCACGAAACATAAGTGTAACTCTGTGAGATGAATTCACACATCACACCAAGAAGTTTCTAAGAAGCTTCTTTCTAGTTTTCTTCTGTGGATATTTCCTTTGTCATGTAATGTTCATTGCGCTATGAAGTATCTAATTTCAGATTTCCAGAAAACTGTGCTAACAACTGATCAATGAAGAGTGTGTAACTCTGTGAGTTGCATTCACACATGGCAATGCAGTTTCTCAGAAAGCTTCTCTTTAGTTTTATTATGTGAGGATGTTTGCTTATCACATGGGCCCCAATAGACTCCCAAATATCACTTTGCAGATTCCACGAAGAGAGTGTTAGCAAACTGCTTCTTGAGGCAGAGTTTGTAACTCTGTGAGAAGAACTCACAGATCAGAAAGAAGTCTCAGAAGCTTCTTTCACGTTTGAACGGATGAAATTTCCTTTATCAGCGTAGGACTCTATGTGATCCAAAAAGCCCTTCTCATTTTCCCCAAAGACAGTGTTAATGGACTGCTCCACGAAACAAAGTGTAACTCTGTGAGATGAATTCACACATCACCAAGAAGTTTCTTAGAAAGCTTCTTTCTAGTTTTCATCTGTGGTAATTTCCTTTGTCACTGTAATGTTCATTGCGCTATGAAGTATCTAATTGCAGATTTCCAAAAACTGTGCTAACAAACTGATCAATGAAGAGAAACGTGTAACTCTGTGAGTTGCATTCACACATGGCAATGCAGTTTCTCAGAAAGCTTCTCTTTAGTTATTATGTGAGGATATTTGCTTTATCACCATGGGCCCCAATAGACTCCCAAATATCACTTTGCAGATTCCACGAAGAGAGTGTTAGCAAACTGCTTCTTGAGGCAGAGTTTGTAACTCTGTGAGAAGAACTCACAGATCAGAAAGAAGTTTCTCAGAAAGCTTCTTTCACGTTTTGAACGGATGAAATTTCCTTTATCAGCGTAGGCCTCAATGTGATCCAAAGAAGCCCTTCTCAGTTTCCCCAAAGACAGTGTTAATGGACTGCTCCACGAAACATAAGTGTAACTCTGTGAGATGAATTCACACATCACCAAGAAGTTTCTAAGAAAGCTTCTTTCTAGTTTTCATCTGTGGTTATTTCCTTTGTCACTGTAATGTTCATTGCGCTATGAAGTATCTAATTGCAGATTTCCAGAAAACTGTGCTAACAAACTGATCAATGAAGAGAAACGTGTAACTCTGGGAGTTGCATTCACACATGGCAATGCAGTTTCTCAGAAAGCTTCTCT